>NC_090324.1:157097023-157122023 GCF_040869045.1 Eurosta solidaginis | reverse complement strand
AGTTAAAGTTAAAGTTAAAGTTAAAGTTAAAGTTAAAGTTAAAGTTAAAGTTAAAGTTAAAGTTAAAGTTAAAGTTAAAGTTAAAGTTAAAGTTAAAGTTAAAGTTAAAGTTAAAGTTAAAGTTAAAGTTAAAGTTAAAGTTAAAGTTAAAGTTAAAGTTAAAGTTAAAGTTAAAGTTAAAGTTAAAGTTAAAGTTAAATTTAAAGTCAAAGTTAAAGTTAAAGTCAAAGTTAAAGTTAAGGTTAAATTTAAGGTAAATTTAAAATTAAAGTTAAAGTTAAAGTTAAAGTTAAAGTTAAAGTTAAAGTTAAAGTTAAAGTTAAAGTTAAAGTTAAAGTTAAAGTTAAAGTTAAAGTTAAAGTTAAAGTTAAAGTTAAAGTTAAAGTTAAGGTTAAATATAAGGTAAATTTAAAATTAAAGTTACAGCTAAAGTTAAAGTTAAAGTTAAAGTTAAAGTTAAAGTTAAGGTTAAATATAAGGTAAATTTAAAATTAAAGTTACAGCTAAAGTTAAAGTTAAAGTTAAAGTTAAAGTTAAAGTTAAAGTTAAAGTTAAAGTTAAAGTTAAAGTTAAAGTTAAAGTTAAAGTTAAAGTTAAAGTTAAAGTCAAAGTTAAAGTCAAATTTAAAGTTAAGGTTAAATATAAGGTAAATTTAAAATTAAAGTTACAGCTAAAGTTAAAGTTAAAGTTAAAGTTAAAGTTAAAGTTAAAGTTAAAGTTAAAGTTAAAGTTAAAGTTAAAGTTAAAGTTAAAGTTAAAGTTAAAGTTAAAGTTAAAGTTAAAGTTAAAGTTAAAGTTAAAGTTAAAGTTAAAGTTAAAGTTAAAGTTAAAGTTAAGGTTAAAGTTAAAGTTAAAGTTAAATTTAAAGTTAAAGTTACAGCTAAAGTTAAAGCTAAAGTTAAAGTTAAAGTTAAAGTCAAAGTCAAAGTTAAAGTTAAGGTTAAATTTAAAGTTAAAGTTGAAGTTAAATTTAAAGTTGAAGTTAAAGTTAAAGTTAAAGTTAAGGTTAAAGTTAAAGTTAAAGTTAAAGTTAAAGTTAAAGTTAAAGTTAAAGTTAAAGTTAAAGTTAAGGTTAAAGTTAAAGTTAAAGTTAAAGTTAAAGTTCAAGTTAAAGTTAAAGTTAAAGTTAAAGTTAAAGTAAAAGTAAAAGTAAAAGTTAAATTTAAAGTTAAAGTTAAAGTTGAAGTTGAAGTTAAAGTTAAAGTTAAAGTTAAAGTTAAAGTTGAAGTCAAAGTTAAAGTTAAAGTTAAAGTTAAGTTAAAGTTAAAGTTAAAGTTAAGTTAAGGTTAAAGATAAGGTTAAAGTTAAAGTTAAATTTAAAGTTAAAGTTAAATTTAAAGTTAAAGTTAAAGTTAAAGTTAAAGTTAAAGTTAAAGTTAAAGTTAAAGTTAAAGTTAATGTTAAAGTTAAAGTTAAAGTTAAAGTTAAAGTTAAAGTTAAAGTTAAAGTTAAAGTTAAAGTTAAAGTTAAAGTTAAAGTTAAAGTTAAAGTTAAAGTTAAAGTTAAGGTTAAAGTTAAAGTTAAAGTTAAGGTTAAGGTTAAAGTTAAAGATAAATTTAAAGTTAAAGTTAAAGTTACAGTTAAAGTTAGAGTTAAAGTTAAAATTAAAGTTAAAGTTAAAGTTAAAGTTAAAATTAAAGTTAAAGTTAAAGTTGAAGTTAAAGTTAAAGTAAAAGTTAGAGTTAAAGTTAAAGTTAAAATTAAAGTTAAAGTAGAAGTTAAAGTTATAGTTAAAGTTAAAGTTAAAGTTAAAGTGAAAGTTAAAGTTAAAGTTAAAGTGAAAGTTAAAGTTAAAGTTAAAGTTAAAGTTAAAGTTAAAGTTAAAGTTAAAGTTAAAGTTAAAGTTAAAGTTAAAGTTAAAGTTAAAGTTAAAGTTAAAATTAAAGTTAAAGTTAAAGTGAATGTTAAAGTTAAAGCGAAAGTTAAAGTTAAAAATAAAGTTAAAGTTAAAACGAAAGTTAAAATTAAAGTCAAAGTCAAAGTTAAAGTTAAAGTTGAAGTTAAAGTTAAAGTTAAAGTTAAAGTTAAAGTTAAAGTTAAAGTAGAAGTTAAAGTTAAAGTTAAAGTTAAAGTGAAAGGTAAAGTTAAAGTTAAAGTTAAAGTGAAAGTTAAAGTTAAAGTTAAAGTTAAAGTTAAAGTTAAAGTTCAAGTTAAAGTTAAAGTTAAAGTTAAAGTTAAAGTTAAAGTTAAAGTTAAAGTTAAAGCTAAAGTTAAAGTTAAAGTTAAAGTTAAAGTTAAAGGGAAAGTTAAAGTTAAAGTTAAAGTAAAAATTAAAGTTAAAGTGAAATTTAAAGTTAAAGTTAAAGTTAAAGTTAAAGTTAAAGTTAAAATTAAAGTTAAAGTTAAAGTTTAAGTTAAAGTGAATGTTAAAGTTAAAGCGAAAGTTAAAGTTAAAAATAAAGTTAAAGTTAAAATGAAAGTTAAAGTTAAATTCAAAGTCAAAGTTAAAGTCAAAGTTAAAGTTAAAGTTAAGATTAAGGTTAAAGTTAAAGTTAAAGTCAAAGTTAAAGTTAAAGTCAAAGTTAAAGTTAAGGTTAAAGTTAAAGTTAAATTTAAAGTTAAAGTTACAGCTAAAGTTAAAGTTAAAGTAAAAGTTAAAGTCAAAGTCAAAGTTAAAGTTAAGGTTAAAGTTAAAGTTGAAGTTAAATTTAAAGTTAAAGTTAAAGTAAAAGTAAAGGTTAAAGTTAAAGTCGAAGTTAAAGTTAAAGTTAAAGTTAAAGTTAAGGTTGAAGTCAAAGTTAAAGTTAAAGTTAAGTTAAAGTAAAAGTTAAAGTTAAAGATAAAATTAAAGTTAAATTTAAAGTTAAAGTTAACGTTAAAGTTAAAGTAAAAGTAAAAGTTAAAGTTAAAGTTAAAGTTAGAGTTAAAGTTAAAGTTAAAGTTAAAGTTAAAGTTAAAGTTAAAGTTAAAGTTAAAGTTAAAGTTAAAGTTGAAGTTAAAGTTAAAGTTAAAGTTGAAGTCAAAGTTAAAGTTAAAGTTATGTTAAAGTTAAAGTTAAAGTTAAATTTAAAGTTAAAGTTAAAGTTAAAGTTAAAGTTAATGTTAAAGTTAAAGTTAAAGTTAAAGTTAAAGCTAAAGTTAAAGTTAAAGATAAAGTTAAAGTTAAAGTTAAAGTTAAAGTTAAAGTTAAAGTTAAAGTTAAAGTTAAAGTTAAAGTTAAAGTTAAAGTTAAAGTTAAAGTTAAAGTTAAAGTTAAAGTTAAAGTTAAAGTTAAAGTTAAAGTTAAAGTTAAAGTTAAAGTTAAAGTTAAAGTTAAAGTTAAAGTTAAAGTTAAAGTTAAAGTTGAAGTTAAAGTTAAAGTTAAAGTTAAAATTAAAATTAAAGTTAAAGGTAAAGCTAAAGCTAAAGTTAAAGTTAAAGTTAAAGTTAAAGTTAAAGTTAAATTTAAAGTTAAAGTTAAAGTTAAAGTTAAAGTTGAAGTTAAAGTTAAAGTTAAAGTTAAAGTTGAAGTTAAAGTTAAAGTTAAAGTTAAAGCTAAAGTTAAAGTTAAAGTTAATGTTAAAGTTAAAGTTAAAGTTAAAGCTAAAGTTAAAGTTAAAGTTAAAGTTAAAGTTAAAGTTAAAGTTAAAGTTAAAGTTAAAGTTAATGTTAAAGTTAAAGTTAAAGTTAAAGTTAAAGTTAAAGTTAAAGTTAAAGTTAAAGTTAAAGTTAAAGTTAAAGTTAAAGTTAAAGTTAAAGTTAAAGTTAAAGTTAAAGTTAAAGTTAAAGTTAAAGTTAAAGTTAAAGTTAAAGTTAAAGTTAAAGTTAAAGTTAAAGTTAAAGTTAAAGTTAAAGTTAAAGTTAAAGTTAAAGTTGAAGTTAAAGTTAAAGTTAAAGTTAAAGTTAAAATTAAAGTTAAAGTTAAAGTAGAAGTTAAAGTTATAGTTAAAATTAAAGTGAAAGTTAAAGTTAAAGTGAAAGTTAAAGTTAAAGTTAAAGTTAAGGTTAAAGTTAAAGTTAAGGTTAAAGTTAAAGTTAAAGTTAAAGTTAAAGTTAAAGTTAAAGTTAAAGTTAAGGTTAAAGTTAAAGTTAAAGTTAAAGTTAAAGTTAAAGTTAAAGTTAAAGTTAAAGTTAAAGTTAAAGTTAAAGTAAAAGTAAAAGTAAAAGTTAAATTTAAAGTTAAAGTTAAAGTTAAAGTTAAAGTTAAAGTTAAAGTAAAAGTTAAAGTTAAAGTTGAAGTTAAAGTTAAAGTTAAAGTTGAAGTCAAAGTTAAAGTTAAAGTTAAAGTTAAAGTTAAGTTAAAGTTAAAGTTAAAGTTAAAGTTAAAGTTAAGTTAAAGTTAAAGTTAAAGTTAAAGTTAAAATTAAAGTTAAAGTTAAAGTTAAAGTGAATGTTAAAGTTAAAGCGAAAGTTAAAGTTAAAAATAAAGTTAAAGTTAAAGTTAAAATGAAAGTTAAAGTTAAATTCAAAGTCAAAGTTAAAGTCAAAGTTAAAGTTAAAGTTAAGGTTAAGGTTAAAGTTAAAGTTAAAGTTAAAGTTAAAGTTAAAGTTAAAGTTAAAGTTAAAGTTAAAGTTAAAGTTAAAGTTAAAGTTAAGGTTGAAGTCAAAGTTAAAGTTAAAGTTAAGTTAAAGTAAAAGTTAAAGTTAAAGTTAAAGTTAAGGTTAAAGTTAAAGTTAAGGTTAAAGTTAAAGTTAAAGTTAAAGTTAAAGTTAAAGTTAAAGTTAAAGTTAAAGTTAAAGTTAAAGTTAAAGCTAAAGTTAAAGTTAAAGTTAAAGTTAAAGTTAAAGTTAAAGTTAAAGTTAAAGTTAAAGTTAAGGTTAAAGTTAAAGTTAAAGTTAAAGTTAAAGTTAAAGTTAAAGTTAAAGTTAAAGTTAAAATTTAAGTTAAAGTAAAAGTAAAAGTTAAATTTAAAGTTAAAGTTAAAGTTAAAGTTAAAGTTAAAGTAAAAGTTAAAGTTAAAGTTAAAGTTGAAGTTAAAGTTAAAGTTAAAGTTAAAGTTGAAGTCAAAGTTAAAGTTAAAGTTAAAGTTAAAGTTAAGTTAAAGTTAAAGTTAAATTTAAAGTTAAAGTTAAAGTTAAAGTTAAAGTTAAAGTTAAGTTAAAGTTAAAGTTAAAGTTAAAGTTAAAGTTAAAGTTAAAGTTAAAGTTAAAGTTAAAGTTAAAATTAAAATTAAAGTTAAAGTTAAAGTTAAAGTGAATGTTAAAGTTAAAGCGAAAGTTAAAGTTAAAAATAAAGTTAAAGTTAAAGTTAAAATGAAAGTTAAAGTTAAATTCAAAGTCAAAGTTAAAGTCAAAGTTAAAGTTAAAGTTAAAGTTAAGGTTAAGGTTAAAGTTAAAGTTAAAGTTAAAGTTAAAGTTAAAGTTGAAGTTAAAGTTAAGGTTGAAGTCAAAGTTAAAGTTAAAGTTAAGTTAAAGTAAAAGTTAAAGTTAAAGTTAAAGATAAAATTAAAGTTAAATTTAAAGTTAAAGTTAACGTTAAAGTTAAAGTTGAAGTTAAAGTTAAAGTTAAGGTTAAAGTTAAAGTTAAAGTTAAAGCTAAAGTTAAAGATAAGGTTAAAGTTAAAGTTAAATTTAAAGTTAAAGTTAAATTTAAAGTTAAAGTTAAAGTTAAAGTTAAAGTTAAAGTTAAAGTTAAAGTTAAAGTTAAAGTTAAAGTTAAAGTTAAAGTTAAAGTCAAAGTTAAAGTTAAGGTTAAATTTAAGGTAAATTTAAAATTAAAGTTAAAGTTAAAGTTAAAGTTAAAGTTAAAGTTAAAGTTAAAGTTAAAGTTAAAGTTAAAGTTAAAGTTAAAGTTAAAGTTAAAGTTAAAGTTAAAGTTAAAGTTAAATTTAAAGTCAAAGTTAAAGTTAAAGTCAAAGTTAAAGTTAAGGTTAAATTTAAGGTAAATTTAAAATTAAAGTTAAAGTTAAAGTTAAAGTTAAAGTTAAAGTTAAAGTTAAAGTTAAAGTTAAAGTTAAAGTTAAAGTTAAAGTTAAAGTTAAAGTTAAAGTTAAAGTTAAAGTTAAAGTTAAAGTTAAAGTTAAAGTTAAAGTTAAAGTTAAAGTTAAGGTTAAATATAAGGTAAATTTAAAATTAAAGTTACAGCTAAAGTTAAAGTTAAAGTTAAAGTTAAAGTTAAAGTTAAGGTTAAATATAAGGTAAATTTAAAATTAAAGTTACAGCTAAAGTTAAAGTTAAAGTTAAAGTTAAAGTTAAAGTTAAAGTTAAAGTTAAAGTTAAAGTCAAAGTTAAAGTCAAATTTAAAGTTAAGGTTAAATATAAGGTAAATTTAAAATTAAAGTTACAGCTAAAGTTAAAGTTAAAGTTAAAGTTAAAGTTAAATTAAAGTTAAAGTTAAAGTTAAAGTTAAAGTTAAAGTTAAAGTTAAAGTTAAAGTTAAAGTTAAAGTTAAAGTTAAAGTTAAAGTTAAAGTTAAAGTTAAAGTTAAAGTTAAGGTTAAAGTTAAAGTTAAAGTTAAATTTAAAGTTAAAGTTACAGCTAAAGTTAAAGCTAAAGTTAAAGTTAAAGTTAAAGTCAAAGTCAAAGTTAAAGTTAAGGTTAAAGTTAAAGTTAAAGTTGAAGTTAAATTTAAAGTTGAAGTTAAAGTTAAAGTTAAGGTTAAAGTTAAAGTTAAAGTTAAAGTTAAAGTTAAAGTTAAAGTTAAAGTTAAAGTTAAGGTTAAAGTTAAAGTTAAAGTTAAAGTTCAAGTTAAAGTTAAGGTTAAAGTTAAAGTTAAAGTTAAAGTAAAAGTAAAAGTAAAAGTTAAATTTAAAGTTAAAGTTAAAGTTGAAGTTGAAGTTAAAGTTAAAGTTAAAGTTAAAGTTAAAGTTAAAGTTGAAGTCAAAGTTAAAGTTAAAGTTAAAGTTAAGTTAAAGTTAAAGTTAAAGTTAAGTTAAGGTTAAAGTTAAAGTTAAAGTTAAAGTTATAGTTAAAGTTAAAGTTGAAGTTAAGGTTAAAGTTAAAGTTAAAGTTAAAGCTAAAGTTAAAGATAAGGTTAAAGTTAAAGTTAAATTAAAAGTTAAAGTTAAATTTAAAGTTAAAGTTAAAGTTAAAGTTAAAGTTAAAGTTAAAGTTAAAGTTAAAGTTAAAGTTAAAGTTAAAGTTAAAGTTAAAGTTAAAGTTAAAGTTAATGTTAAAGTTAAAGTTAAAGTTAAAGTTAAAGTTAAAGTTAAAGTTAAAGTTAAAGTTAAAGTTAAAGTTAAAGTTAAGGTTAAAGTTAAAGTTAAAGTTAAGGTTAAGGTTAAAGTTAAAGATAAATTTAAAGTTAAAGTTAAAGTTACAGTTAAAGTTAGAGTTAAAGTTAAAATTAAAGTTAAAGTTAAAGTTAAAATTAAAGTTAAAGTTAAAGTTGAAGTTAAAGTTAAAGTTAAAGTTAAAGTTAAAGTTAAAGTTAAAGTTAAAATTAAAGTTAAAGTAGAAGTTAAAGTTATAGTTAAAGTTAAATTTAAAGTTAAAGTTAAAGTGAAAGTTAAAGTTAAAGTTAAAGTTAAAGTGAAAGTTAAAGTTAAAGTTAAAGTGAAAGTTAAAGTTAAAGTTAAAGTTAAAGTTAAAGTTAAAGTTAAAGTTAAAGTTAAAGTTAAAGTTAAAGTTAAAGTTAAAGTTAAAGTTAAAGTTAAAGTTAAAGTTAAAATTAAAGTTAAAGTTAAAGTGAATGTTAAAGTTAAAGCGAAAGTTAAAGTTAAAAATAAAGTTAAAGTTAAAACGAAAGTTAAAATTAAAGTCAAAGTCAAAGTTAAAGTTAAAGTTGAAGTTAAAGTTAAAGTTAAAGTTAAAGTTAAAGTAGAAGTTAAAGTTAAAGTTAAAGTTAAAGTGAAAGGTAAAGTTAAAGTTAAAGTTAAAGTGAAAGTTAAAGTTAAAGTTAAAGTTAAAGTTCAAGTTAAAGTTAAAGTTAAAGTTAAAGTTAAAGTTAAAGTTAAAGTTAAAGTTAAAGTTAAAGTTAAAGTTAAAGTTAAAGCTAAAGTTAAAGTTAAAGTTAAAGTTAAAGTTAAAGTTAAAGGGAAAGTTAAAGTTAAAGTTAAAGTAAAAATTAAAGTTAAAGTGAAATTTAAAGTTAAAGTTAAAGTTAAAGTTAAAATTAAAGTTAAAGTTAAAGTTTAAGTTAAAGTGAATGTTAAAGTTAAAGCGAAAGTTAAAGTTAAAAATAAAGTTAAAGTTAAAATGAAAGTTAAAGTTAAATTCAAAGTCAAAGTTAAAGTCAAAGTTAAAGTTAAAGTTAAAGTTAAGATTAAGGTTAAAGTTAAAGTTAAAGTCAAAGTTAAAGTTAATGTCAAAGTTAAAGTTAAGGTTAAAGTTTAAGTTAAATTTAAAGTTAAAGTTACAGCTAAAGTTAAAGTTAAAGTAAAAGTTAAAGTCAAAGTCAAAGTTAAAGTTAAGGTTAAAGTTAAAGTTGAAGTTAAATTTTAAGTTAAAGTTAAAGTAAAAGTAAAGGTTAAAGTTAAAGTCGAAGTTAAAGTTAAAGTTAAAGTTAAAGTTATGGTTGAAGTCAAAGTTAAAGTTAAAGTTAAAGTTAAGTTAAAGTAAAAGTTTGTTCAAGCGAGCGATTAGCGCACGCACCTTTTATTGAATTGTACCCTTTGAATTTTATTTTTAATCGCCATATCACTGTAACACACCCAACACATTCAATACGTGGTTGGCAACGCGTGCGCTACTCGCTCGCCTGAACGAGCATCAGCTGTCAATCATGTTGACATTTTTATATTATATCTTTTTCACACGAATAAAGTAGTTTACCTTTTCCGTAATTTTTTGTGTGCAAATCAGCTCGGTGTGCCGAAAAGCGAAATTTTTTAATAAAAAACCCATTGTGAACTAAATGAAAAGTAGTTGTGTTTCGAAATTTAAGAAAGTGCTCTGGAAGTCGTGAACATTCTTCAGTGCTCCACACCGACAATTTTACTTGCGGTTTCGTGATACTGCCCACTTAAAGATTCCCCTCAGCTCTCATAAGCCACCACATCACCGCCATCCATTCGCCACCGTCACCGCTCTCAAGCTCCCCACCGCTGCAGCATTGCCGTCCGAGCAGGTATTCCCGGTAACTACAGCAGAGGAGCTGTAGATTTGGTCCTTCGTCGCCATTTTTGGACCCAGCGTTGGAAAATTAAAAGAGAAAGTATCCCAAAAATCGTGAGTAGAAATCAAATTTCTTATTCCCAACTCACGCCCCGAACTAATTAAAAAGATAATATTTGTGGAGTTTTCTCAATTTGAATATTGTATAAAATTATTCATTTGCCCTCAGAGGATAAAACGCATTAAAGAAATTAAGATTAACTGGCCCCCTCTCTGCCTCTACCCTTCATACATACAAAATTAAATTATTAAAATAATAATCCACAAATCTAAGTAGTAATCCCCGCTGAAATAATTAATATTCCCCATTATTAATTAAAATTTGATATTTGTGGATTTCCCAATAGGATTCATAAATACATACATATTTATTCCCAATAATTTTTTGCAATCATAAATTTTAATATTTCTTAAATACATATATAAGTCCCGTATTGCAAAAAGGAAAGGCAGTTCAACCCCAAAAACAGTGCATTTCCAATATACTTATCGGTTTCTCATTCGTATGTATGTATGTGCATATGTAATAATTAACTGGTAGACAGGGACCCAAAATAAATTTATAAAACACTCACTTTTTCAAATTTCTTTAACTAGCGTTTTCAACTTCTCAAATACTCACAAATATTACAAATCCCTCAAACATATAACAATTATATATCCCTTTGGAAAAAAAAAATAAAAATTTTTATTTTTTCACTCATATATACGCATATATACTCATATATACACACGTTTATAAAAGTGCGGTACGGTGATACAATTTTAATTTTGTTGCTCTCTCAAGCGGGTACAGTGGTACGAATTCACGGTTCGCGTTATTAAAGATAATTTCAAAAGGTCAAAAAGTTTATTTCTCTTGTCGTGAAATTTGCATTGCGGTGATAAATCGTTCTTTAAGTCGTCAACTCACTCTCTCTCTCTCAGGCTCTCTCCCTCACTCTCAGGCTCTCTCCCTCGCTTGTTCACCTTATGTTAGGTGTCCCTCAAAGAAGCCAATCAAAAAGCCCCACAATGAGTGACAACGAGAAATCCCAAGGCAGCGCCAAAGATCAACGCCAAACGCGCCTAACCACAAAAAAAAATAAGCAAATGTTCACGGCAAACAAATTCATCTCGGAAACGGATAATTTCACGGACTACTGTGTTCGATTCAGGTCCACCCCTATTAACGAAAATACGGAATCGTCACTGAAAATTAAAGACACCAATATTGATAGGTTTTGGAACCGGGTCCAAACCTCCCATGACGCGATATTAGATACAGATGACCTAGATCTCCCAGATGACTTCAAACCGGTCGCGTTTAATAAATACCAGTCATGTCTAATTATGTATGAGGACACGAAAGCCCAGATAGGGGACCAACTTATGTTACTCCAACAAGCAAACACTCCCATAGCCGCCCCCACTGCATCACTTCCCAGAGATGGAATAGGTTTCGGCTTAAAAATCCCGCCTTGTGATACAGAAGTATTTTATGGGGGTTATGAACAATGGCCGTCATTTCGTGACATGTTCACGGCGGTCTATATTAACCACCCAAAACTCACAAAAGCCCAGAAATTATACCACCTCCGGTATAAAACACAAGGCAAAGCCGGCGAAATAGTCAAACAGTCCCCACTCAGTGATGCCAACTTTGAACTGGCGTGGGAAGCCCTAAGGTCGCGATATGAAAATCGCAGGGTTTTGGTCGACAACCAAATAAAAACCCTTATGAATTTAAAACCAATTCCCATTGAAAATAGCGAGGATATACAGAAATTGCAATCATCCGTGAATAATTGCCTCCAAATTCTCGCCACCCAGCAAGTTTCAACAGAAAGTTGGGATCCAATCCTCATTTATCTGGTCACCTCTAAACTCCCGGAGAACACGGTAACCCTGTGGGAACAGTCTCTAACCTCCAGGAAAGATCTCCCCAACTGGTCCCAAATGAACCAATTTCTGACTACTCGCTATGAGGTGGTAGAAAGAGTAGACCAATGGCGCCCCTCTAAACTCACATCGGCCCCCGCCAGCACAAGCTACTCTAAACAAAATAATTATGCATTCAGAGGCAGCAATCACGAAAAATCCAATCCGAGGATTCAATCCCATGCTACAGAACACCGCACAATGTACAAATGCGCATATTGCAAAACCTCTGAGCACCCCCTGTACAGCTGTGCAAAATTCGCTAGAATGCCAGTACATGATCGGAACAAGTTCGTGAGAGATAATCACATGTGCTTTAACTGCTTATCCCAATCCCACGTTCTAAGGGATTGCAAAAGCACATTCAAGTGTGTGCACTGCCGACAACGTCACAACTCAGCTCTCCATGATGATGCGTCCTCCAGCACATCATCAACACCCAGAATGCATAAAGCCACAGCCCAAGTAGCAACTACCACCCCCCCTGATGTCAGTCACCCAACTCCCCACTCTCCGGAAGACAACCGCGATCAACCCACGTGTTCAAAAAATGCCCACGTACAATCTTTCTACTCGGACAATGAAAGTAAAGTACTACTCCCGACGGCAATCGTCTCTGTAGAACACCGAGGTGAACTCTTCAAACTCAGAGCCCTAATTGACCAAGGGTCAGAACGGAGCTTTATCTCCTCCAAAGCTCAAATAAAACTGTGTCTACCATGCCGAGCATCTAATTTCGAAATATCAGGCATGGGTGGAAGAGTAGTTCAAACATCGAAAAAACTATGCTCTCTAACTCTAGTCTCGAACGATTTAATCACAAGAATCCAAGCACAAGCTATTGTCCTACCCCAGTTAACCAAGGTGCTACCCAAATTCAATCCCACCCTAGCACAGCGTGAAAAATGGGCGCATCTAACCCTCGCAGATGCAAACTGCCACTCCCCATCCCAGATTGACTTAGTCATTGGCAGTGACCTTATCCCGCAGATAATGCTAGAAGGTGTTGAGAAAATCTCCCCGAACCTACTAGCGCAAAACACCATATTTGGGTGGATCCTTAGTGGTCAAGTCCCTAGCAAGGTAGTTTCATTCTCAACCCAGGTGGAGGAAATATCGAACTCCCTCGATTCGCAGCTCAGAAAATTCTGGGAACTGGAAGAAGTATCCACCCCCAAGTGTCTTAATGTTGAAGACACTATTTGCAAAGAATTGTATCAGTCCACCACCACTCGCAGAGATGACGGTCGCTATGTAGTGCGACTCCCCTTTAGACGCAGTTTCCCAAAACAGGTAGCCTTAGGTAGATCCCGAACCTCAGCTCTCCAGCAATTTCTTAGCATGGAGAGAAATCTTCTCAAAAAAGGAGAACTTAAATCCCAATATGACCAAGTCTTATTAGAATATCTCACCCTAGGTCATATGGAAGAAACCACTTCCTACGAAAAATGCTCGGACAACAAATACTTGTCGTTCTACCTACCCCATCACGCGGTTATAAAGCCCGAAAAAAGAACTACCAAGGTACGTGTGGTCTTTAATGGATCAAAGAAATCAACTTCCGGTAATTCTCTGAATGATGTTCTCTATACCGGTCCCACCCTACAACCCGATTTGATGCTATTAATACTCAAGTGGCGCACGTACCAATTTGTTTTCAGCGGCGATGTAGAAAAAATGTACCGCCAAATTCTCTTACATGAGGAGGACCAAGAGTACCAAAAAATTATTTTTCGCTCAGCCCCCAATGGTCCAATTCAAGATTTTAAGCTTAAAACCGTCACATTCGGTCTTAATTACGCTCCCTATCTGGCAATACGTACCTTGCACGAGCTCTCTAAAGACGTCAATAAGACCATCCCTAAAGCATCTAAGATATTAAAAGACGAGACATATGTAGACGACATACTTTCTGGCGGGCACTCCATCCTCTCAGCTGCAGAGTCCCTCTCGCAAGTCAGGCAAGGCCTTACGTCAGCAGGCTTCCCCCTTAGGAAAATCACGGCAAACCATCCGGAAATAATTGAAACTGTTCCCACAGCAGACTTGCTGGATTCCCAGTTTCTCGAATTCGAAAAAGCAAGTACCACGAAAACGCTCGGGATTCAATGGAATGCCATAAAGGATTCATTTTCGTACACCGTTGAATCCATCCCAGTAAGCACCGCGAGCACAAAGCGACAAATTCTCTCTTCCGTCGCAAAACTTTTCGACCCCGCAGGATGGCTAACGCCGATAATGATCCAAGCCAAAATTCTCTTGCAAGAGCTGTGGCTTGATGGAACTGACTGGGACGAACAGGTGAAACCCCTCCGCCTCGCAAAGTGGACGCAGTTCGCACATAACCTCCACGCCATAACAGGGATTCAAATTCCTCGTTGGGTCAATTACTCCCCTGACCAACCCACGGAGCTGCATGGCTTTTGCGACGCGTCTGAGAAAGCTTATTGCGCCAGCATTTATGTCCGAACGACGGTAGGACAAAACACAACTTCTCATCTCCTAGTCTCTAAAAGCAAAGTGGCACCCCTAAAATCCACTAGCTTGCCACGGCTGGAATTGTGTGGAGCTCTGCTCCTAGCGAAACTAGTCTCCGTCGTTCAATCCCAACTCAATCTCAGTCCGCCTACCTTGACGCTGTGGTCGGACTCCGAAATAGTGCTCGCATGGCTCGAAAAGCCTCCCTATACATGGAGAACCTTCGTAGCAAATCGAACCGCGCAAATAATCGATCTGGTTGGAAACGCCACTTGGCGACATGTACGCAGTTCCGAAAACCCCGCCGACATGGGCACAAGAGGATGCAAACCTCTCGATTTGGCAACTTCCTCCCTGTGGTGGAAAGGCCCAGAATGGCTCATCAGTCCCCCGGAATCATGGCCCAAAGACTTGCGCCGCCCCTCCGTAAGTCCACCCGAAGTCCGCCGAATCGAAGCATTACATGCCAGCGAAGAAGAACCCGACATTCTGGATCGCTTTTCCTCGTTTCCGCGTGCCCTGAGAGTTTTAACTCACGTGTTGCACTTCATACGCACCCTTAAAACCCGCGCGGGCCACATACCAACTTCCCCGTTAACCCTCACACACGACGACTTCCGAAACACGAAACTCAAGCTAATCGCCTTAACTCAGTCGCGATATTTCCCCAAGGAAAAGGCCTCGTTGTTAGCCTCGAAACCTATAGACAAACGGAGCCCCCTTCTCACCCTTAATCCATATTTGGATGAATATGGATTGCTCCGAGTTCGCGGTCGCCTAGTTGACTCAACCCTAACCTTCAACGAAAGCCACCCTATTATTATCCCGGAAAAATTCCGATATGCTGCGCTTTTCCTACGCTTCCTGCATGAACTTTTCTTGCACGCCGAAGTCCGTCTCATGCAGCAAACGATTAGACAAGAATTTTACATTCCTCGGCTCAAGCCACTCATCAAAAAATGCATTTTTCAATGTAAAACATGCACCGTCCACAAGCAGCAAATGCGCTCCCAAATAATGGCAGCCTTGCCACCCGCACGATGCACTTTCGCTCCCCCCTTCACCACAACGGGTGTTGATTTTGCTGGCCCTTTTTTGATAAAAGCATCCATGCTAAGATCGCCTACCCTCGTGAAAGGTTACGTGGCCGTTTTTGTTTGCTTCACGACAAAAGCGGTACACCTTGAGCTGTGCTCAAATCTCACCTCTGAGGCCTTTCTGGCTGCGTTTGCCCGTTTTGTTGGACGTCGAGGCTATCCCGCAACTATGATGAGCGATAATGGCACAACCTTTGTAGGTGCCAAACGAGCTACGGAAAAGGAATTTGTGACCTTCTCCAGCGAAGTATCCCAAGAAGTCGTCAAAAAATACGCCGCTCAAGGCATAAAATGGAAGTTTATACCCCCCAGCGCTCCTCATATGGGCGGCTTATGGGAAGCTGCGGTCAAAAGTTTTAAAACACACCTCAAGAAGTCAGTCGGATCTCACAAATTCACTTTCGAGGAATTTACCACCCTGCTAATACGAATAGAGGCCGTGTTAAATTCACGCCCCATCTCCCCGCTATCTCAGGATCCCTCTGACTTTACCGCGCTCACCCCCGGACATTTCCTTAGGGGAACCCCTTTACTAGCGATTCCTGAACCTGACCATGAGAACCTATCTCTGCTCAACCGATGGGAAAAGGTCAAGGTTATCCATCACCAGTTCAGTCGACGATGGAAGGAGGACTACCTCAAGGACCTCCATAAACGATATCGTTGGAAAGAAACTCGCATCGAGCCAAAAGTCGGTGAGTGTGTCCTCATCAAGGACGATACACTTCCTCCAACCGAATGGCGCCTCGGACGCATCGAACGAGCACGCCCCGGCCCGGATGGCCACATTCGTGTCGTCGAGGTGCGCACCCAATCCGGCATTCTCACACGGCCGATAGTAAAATTATGTTTTCTGCCCCCGGCGGATAGTCCGCCCAGCCCCCAAGCGACCGTGTAGATTTTCGTTACCACCCCACTCACAAGACCGCTGAGTCCTAAGGACTTATCCCGGCAAATCACCGTATCCGCCTAATCTCAAAAACAACAATTAAAATCCCGCTCCATCTCATAGTTATAATCATCAATATACCCCGCGCTAAAGTCATATGAATACGACTCGTTTCAGGCGAACATGGATGTAACACCAACTCCAAGGCCAAGAACGTCGATACGCTCTCAAGTGGTGGTGGCTAGCAATCACGCCGAGCGCCAAAACAACAACTCCAACAATAACTTCATGCAATGTCGTGTATGCGCTCGCCATCATGCGCTACGTACTTGCCCACTCTTTCGGGGCATGCAGCCGTCGCAGCGGTATCTCCTGGCACGAGCCCATGGGTATTGTACCAATTGTCTGGCGCTATCACACGCGACGAGTGAGTGTACGTCGCCCATTATGTGCCGAATTTGTGCACTGCCACACCACACCATGCTCCACCGGGCCCCACCAACACCAACACCATCGAGCCACGCCGCACCAACGGCTCAAGTTCCCCCGACACCGGTACCGCGCTCTAACTCTCGCCGCCGCCGCCAACGCCCACAACAACAAGACGTCAACAGTCGTTACAATCCAACCACAGTCACGATCCCAAAAGCACGGACCGTTCGGTGCTCAGCAGCAGGCCTTCAGACGGCTTCACACCGAGGCAAGGTGGCAAATATCCTCATGAACGAGGCCATCAGAGCGCTGGAGCAGCTCAGATTGACATTAGCCGGCTAACGCGTCTAGGCGGGGCAAGATGTTCAAGCGAGCGATTAGCGCACGCACCTTTTATTGAATTGTACCCTTTGAATTTTATTTTTAATCGCCATATCACTGTAACACACCCAACACATTCAATACGTGGTTGGCAACGCGTGCGCTACTCGCTCGCCTGAACGAGCATCAGCTGTCAATCATGTTGACATTTTTATATTACATCTTTTTCACACGAATAAAGTAGTTTACCTTTTCCGTAATTTTTTGTGTGCAAATCAGCTCGGTGTGCCGAAAAGCGAAATTTTTTAATAAAAAACCCATTGTGAACTAAATGAAAAGTAGTTGTGTTTCGAAATTTAAGAAAGTGCTCTGGAAGTCGTGAACATTCTTCAGTGCTCCACACCGACAATTTTACTTGCGGTTTCGTGATACTGCCCACTTAAAGATTCCCCTCAGCTCTCATAAGCCACCACATCACCGCCATCCATTCGCCACCGTCACCGCTCTCAAGCTCCCCACCGCTGCAGCATTGCCGTCCGAGCAGGTATTCCCCGTAACTACAGCAGAGGAGCTGTAGAAAGTTAAAGTTAAAGATAAAATTAAAGTTAAATTTAAAGTTAAAGTTAACGTTAAAGTTAAAGTAAAAGTAAAAGTTAAAGTTAAAGTTAAAGTTAAAGTTAAAGTTAAAGTTAAAGTTAAAGTTAAAGTTAAAGTTGAAGTTAAAGTTAAAGTTAAAGTTGAAGTCAAAGTTAAAGTTAAAGTTATGTTAAAGTTAAAGTTAAAGTTAAATTTAAAGTTAAAGTTAAAGTTAAAGTTAAAGTTAAAGTTAAAGTTAAAGTTAAAGTTAAAGCTAAAGTTAAAGTTAAAGTTAAAGTTAAAGTTAAAGTTAAAGTTAAAGTAAAAGAGACTCTCCGAGTGTAGGACTCCCTTCTTCCATGTAGGCCTACCCACTAAAACCTAACCTCCCACGGCCCGCGCAAATCCCCGTACCTGGGACCGCGTTTAGCATTACTTCGGGTACGGGTGCGCGCTACGTGAGCTCTATGGCTACTCTCACGCTAATGGGCTAGGCATCCGTCTTCTCGTTTACTGGTAAGTATATGCCTCACATATGTGCTGACCGTATCCCATCTGTCTCTTCGACAGGTCATGTTATTGATGACACTGCCCGGGGATAGGTCGCCAAGTACCTCTTCTACCCTCCTTCGCTGATGGGAGAAGTGCCTGCATTCGAAGAAGGTGTGGCGTACATCGTCTATTTCCCCACAGTACAAACAGCTCGGCCTATCAACCTTACCCATTCTGTGTAGGTATTTACGGAAGTAACCATGTCCCGTTAGAAACTGGGTCAGGTAAAAGTCTACCTCTCCGTGCGGTCGCTTCAACCATGGATCAAGTTCAGGGATTAGTTCCCTAGTCCACTTTCCTACGATGCTGTTGCTCCACTGATCTTGCCAACGTCGGATCGATTCTTCTCGCGCCTGCATGGCAACAGCAGCTCTACTTGCTTGCGATCCGTTGTCATATATTGTTTTTCTTTCCTCAACGAGAAGATATATCGGTATGGTTCCCGCAACGACCAGGACAGCTTCAGCTGATACCGTGCGGTAAGCCGAAGATATTCGCAGCGCCCCTCTGCGTTGGACCGAGGTGAGGGCGACTCGGTTCTTCCGGTATTTCATTGCGTCCGCCCAGATTTCTGCACCATATAAGAGTATAGAATCCGAGGCTGATGCAAGCAACTTCCTTGTGCATGGCTTTGGGCCACCTGTGTTTGCCATTAATCTACTCAACTGCGCTATTATGCGCGCAGCTCTTTCGCAGGTCCCTCGTATGTGATCCGAGAAGTTGAGTTTGCTGTCTAACCTCACTCCCAGATATTTCGTTGAAGCGAGTGTTTCTATTGGGTGGTCCCCAACCATCATGTTCCTGGTAGTGGGAATACGTCTCTTTGTGAGAATGACGATCTCCGTTTTGGCTGTTGCTAACTGAAGACCGTGCTCAGCCATCCACATATTTACATTACGCATGACCTGGTTTAATTTTAGCTGTGCCAGCTCGCAGCTTGGTGCTGTTATCACAGCTGCCACGTCGTCTGCAAATGCAACGAGGAAGGTGCTTTCTGGCATGTCTAATCGAAGAAGACTGTCGTAAGTTATATTCCAGAGATCGGGACCTAGTACCGAACCCTGGGCTGCTCCACCTGTTATTTTTACCTTTTTTTGACCGTGAGTACTTTCATATATTAGATACCTCTCTCTTAGGTAGTCCCTTAAAATTTCTAACAAATATTGCGGTACTTTGAAAGTGCTTTCTAGTGCCTCAAGCATGTCCTCCCACCTAGCTGAGTTAAAAGCGTTTTTGACGTCCAGCGTGACCAGCAACACTATAGGTCTTGCTCTGTGGCACGCTGTCTCGGCTTTCTTGACTGCGTCTATAACTTCTGCTATGGCATCTATTGTAGAGTGCCCCCTCCGAAAACCATGCTGTATGGGCGACAGTCCTCCGGCGTCCTGTAACGCTCTGGTGAGGCGTTGCTTCAGGAGACTCTCCATCAATTTTCCTGCTGTGTCCAACATACATAGGGGACGGTAGGATGATGGAGAGCTGGGATCTCCTTTCCCTTTTGGAATGAGAACCAGTCGTGCTGTCTTCCATATGGTGGGGAAAATTCTTTCTTCGAGACATTTGTTGTACATGTGCAACATAAGTTCTGGGCAGTCGTTTGCAGCTAGTCTAATTGCCTCTGCGGGTATTCCGTCGAGCCCAGATGCTTTCCTAGGTTTCATAGTTCGCACGGCAGTTTTAAGCTCTTCTTCTTGGAATGGTTCCACGTTGCGATCTTCATGGGTAACGTACCCGCCCTCCCTAGGCAGTTGGGTGGGAAACAGGCCATCCACAATGTTCCTTATTTGGTTCTCGTCCATCAGCTGGTTTGGCGGACGGAACTTCTTCATTACTATCTTATATCCCTGCCCCCATGGGTCTCGATCCACTTCCTCGCAAAGCGCTTTCCAGCACTTAAGCTTGCTTTGCTTAATGGCAGCACTAAGAGCTTTCTTCGCTCCTTTGTACGCTTCCGACTTTTCTAGAGCCTCAGGCCTGCCGCGCGCGCGAGTTGCTAGCCTTCGCATCCTGTGGCATATTTTCCGCAGCTCCGCGATTTCGCTATTCCACCAGTATACCTGCTTTTTACCCCTCCACACTCCCCTCCGTGGCATAGATAGGTTGCAAGCGTGGCGAAGACAGCTCATTGTCTTTTCAACCGTCTCTTCCGTCGGACTGGAGTTGTTGATTATCCGTCGGGCATCCCCCAGTACTGATGCGGAGAACGTGGCAGAGTCGACCTTGGATGCGTCCCATGCTTTTGTTCTGCGTGGCCCGTTCGGAATCTGCCTCTGACCGGGATCGTTTAGGTGGAAAGTGATGTAGTTGTGATCGCTGCCAGTCAGATCCTCTATGACTCTCCATCCAGCAGCGGTCAGCAGCAGGCTTTCTGACACTAGTGTTACATCGGGGATCGAGTATCCAAAGCCTGGCCGTCGGTATGTAGGGGTCGTACCAGTGTTAAGCACGTTCAAACCGAGCCTGGCTGCCATCTCAAGGACTAACCTTCCACGGGTGTTAGTCTGCGGCATTCCCCATTCGACGGCTCTTGCGTTAAAGTCTCCCGCCACAACCAGGTTACTAGTTAAGTCCCTCAGGTCGTCTTCAATAAGTTCAAGCTTCTCCCTGAACGTTTGAATGGGATCATTCGGGGACAAGTAGCAGCTTACTATTGTGGTATTATTCGTAGTTAGGCGGACGTAGCCTTGTCCGGCAACACGGTTCACAATATTGGCGTTTGCATCTGTCATCCAGATTGCGGCGGTGCCGGTGTTGTCTATATGCCAATCATTTCGGGCTCTATAGGGTTCGCTGATGATAACGCTGTTAGCTTTATGGTTTAAGACCAACTGTTGTAGTAGCTCATCAGCAAGTCTGCTCCGGTTTAGGTTGCCTTGGATAAAACTAATCACTATTGAATTGAGACTTTGGCCTTTGCAACAGCGAGTGCCGCTCTGAAAATGCTGCATGCTCCAGATCCAGGGACATGATCGAGCTTCTGTGTATTACACAGGTAACATTTTGGAGCTGCGGTACAGGCCGAAGCTTTGTGGCCGCTTTGCCCACACTTCCAGCAGGCGTTACTCCTGTCTGGACCCTTGCATTCTGCCTTCCGGTGTCCGTAGCCGAGACACCTAAAGCAGCGTTGTACTTCTGCTCACTGTCTGATTCGGCACTGTATCCATCCGATAGGAATTTTACCTTTCTTTAGTAGGGCGTTGCCAATATTCTCGTCCACTTCGACGACCGCCATTTTCTGTTCTCTTTGGTTTGCTGCGAACACAGAGACACGGAGAGGTCTAGTGATTTCTTCTTTTCCGACCTCCCTCCTTATTGCGTCTTGGATTTCTGTTTCAGTTGTGAGACAGTCCATGCCAAGTACTTCCAACTTCATCCGCTTGGAGAGCTGTTGTGCTTCACCGACCTCTCCTACTGCACTACCTATAGCTGCTCTGAAGGCCGTCTGGTCACTGCAGCGCGCCGTTTCAATCAGTACGTTACCAGATTTGGTTTTTCGTACTGACCGTACCACCGTACCTGTGTCATTAGGGCGGATCTGGCCGCGTATGGCCCCTAGTACCTGGGCATAGCTTTTGCCTTCCACAGGTTTTACCACGAAAGTTGCTGCTTGTCTCCTCTTTCTCGCCCGTTTTTGAGCTTTAGGAGCTTGGACGGGGGTTGCCTGCTTGGCTGGCTGGGCCCGCTGTTTCAGCCTCCGGCGCGCTACATTGGACCAAGACTCACCTTGTGAAAGCGTATTTGTTCTTTCATCTCGTTTCTTTTTGGCTTCCAAGTCCTCCGAGTGGGAATCTGAGCTCGTTCGTGCCCTCTTGCTTTTTCGGCCCGATTCTCTGCTCTCATCTACCTTTTGGGCCCTTAACGATCCCATGCAGCTTAACGCTTCCTCGAGAAGAGCCATACCGGTTTTTATGTCCTTGGACGCGGTCTTCTGCTTGAGAGCGGTTTCCTGCATCTCGCGCAGCACTGATACCGCGTACTCCAGCAGTTCGTCTTGGCTCTTCCCTTCGAGGCTTGTGTAGGAGAGTGAGCCTCTTGGCGGAGTCGCACGTTTCTCCTTCCCAACAGCGCGCTGTGCAACGACATTGGGTGAGCTGACCGACGCTTTTTCCCTTGCAGTAGCAGGTGTTGACTGGCTGGGGTTATTGCGCAGCTGTGCTTTCGCTGCCTTTGTCTTTTCCGCCGATTCGGTGCCTTGTGTGGGCATTACCGACAAGGTCGCTTTAGCGGGGGTTGTTAAAACCGGCGATCTCAACACTTTAGTGCTCTTCTTGAACACCGCTTCATCGCCCCTTTCTTTCTCGCTTTCTCTAAAGTTAAAGTTAAAGTTAAAGTTAAAGTTGAAGTTAAAGTTAAAGTTAAAGTTAAAGTTAAAGTTAAAGTTAAAGTTAAAGTTAAAGTTGAAGTTAAAGTTAAAGTTAAAGTTAAAGTTAAAATTAAAGTTAAAGTTAAAGTTAAAGCTAAAGCTAAAGTTAAAGTTAAAGTTAAAGTTAAAGTTAAAGTTAAATTTAAAGTTAAAGTTAAAGTTAAAGTTGAAGTTAAAGTTAAAGTTAAAGTTAAAGTTGAAGTTAAAGTTAAAGTTAAAGTTAAAGCTAAAGTTAAAGTTAAAGTTAATGTTAAAGTTAAAGTTAAAGTTAAAGTTAAAGCTAAAGTTAAAGTTAAAGTTAAAGTTAAAGTTAAAGTTAAAGTTAAAGTTAAAGTTAAAGTTAAAGTTAATGTTAAAGTTAAAGTTAAAGTTAAAGTTAAAGTTAAAGTTAAAGTTAAAGTTAAAGTTAAAGTTAAAGTTAAAGTTAAAGTTAAAGTTAAAGTTAAAGTTGAAGTTAAAGTTAAAGTTAAAGTTAAAATTAAAGTTAAAGTTAAAGTAGAAGTTAAAGTTATAGTTAAAGTTAAAGTTAAAATTAAAGTGAAAGTTAAAGTTAAAGTGAAAGTTAAAGTTAAAGTTAAGGTTAAAGTTAAAGTTAAGGTTAAAGTTAAAGTTAAAGTTAAAGTTAAAGTTAAAGTTAAAGTTAAAGTTAAAGTTAAAGTTAAGGTTAAAGTTAAAGTTAAAGTTAAAGTTAAAGTTAAAGTTAAAGTTAAAGTTAAAGTTAAAGTTAAAGTTAAAGTTAAAGTTAAAGTTAAAGTAAAAGTAAAAGTAAAAGTTAAATTTGAAGTTAAAGTTAAAGTTAAAGTAAAAGTTAAAGATAAAGTTGAAGTTAAAGTTAAAGTTAAAGTTGAAGTCAAAGTTAAAGTTAAAGTTAAAGTTAAAGTTAAGTTAAAGTTAAAGTTAAAGTTAAAGTTAAAGTTAAAGTTAAGTTAAAGTTAAAGTTAAAGTTAAAGTTAAAGTTAAAATTAAAGTTAAAGTTAAAGTTAAAGTGAATGTTAAAGTTAAAGCGAAAGTTAAAGTTAAAAATAAAGTTAAAGTTAAAGTTAAAATGAAAGTTAAAGTTAAATTCAAAGTCAAAGTTAAAGTCAAAGTTAAAGTTAAAGTTAAGGTTAAGGTTAAAGTTAAAATTAAAGTTAAAGTTAAAGTTAAAGTTAAAGTTAAAGTTAAAGTTAAAGTTAAAGTTAAAGTTAAAGTTAAAGTTAAAGTTAAAGTTAAAGTTAAAGTTAAAGTTAAAGTTAAAGTTAAAGTTAAAGTTAAAGTTAAAGTTAAGGTTGAAGTCAAAGTTAAAGTTAAAGTTAAGTTAAAGTAAAAGTTAAAGTTAAAGTTAAAGTTAAGGTTAAAGTTAAAGTTAAAGTTAAAGTTAAAGTTAAAGTTAAAGTTAAAGTTAAAGTTAAAGTTAAAGTTAAAGTTAAAGTTAAAGTTAAAGTTAAAGTTAAAGTTAAAGTTAAGGTTAAAGTTAAAGTTAAAGTTAAAGTTAAAGTTAAAGTTAAAGTTAAAATTAAAGTTAAAGTAAAAGTAAAAGTTAAATTTAAAGTTAAAGTTAAAGTTAAAGTTAAAGTTAAAGTAAAAGTTAAAGTTAAAGTTAAAGTTGAAGTTAAAGTTAAAGTTAAAGTTAAAGTTAAAGTTGAAGTCAAAGTTAAAGTTAAAGTTAAAGTTAAAGTTAAGTTAAAGTTAAAGTTAAAGTTAAAGTTAAGTTAAAGTTAAAGTTAAAGTTAAAGTTAAAGTTAAAGTTAAAGTTAAAGTTAAAGTTAAAATTAAAGTTAAAGTTAAAGTTAAAGTGAATGTTAAAGTTAAAGCGAAAGTTAAAGTTAAAAATAAAGTTAAAGTTAAAGTTAAAATGAAAGTTAAAGTTAAATTCAAAGTCAAAGTTAAAGTCAAAGTTAAAGTTAAAGTTAAAGTTAAGGTTAAGGTTAAAGTTAAAGTTAAAGTTAAAGTTAAAGTTAAAGTTAAAGTTAAAGTTAAGGTTGAAGTCAAAGTTAAAGTTAAAGTTAAGTTAAAGTAAAAGTTAAAGTTAAAGTTAAAGATAAAATTAAAGTTAAATTTAAAGTTAAAGTTAACGTTAAAGTTAAAGTTGAAGTTAAAGTTAAAGTTAAAGTTAAAGTTGAAGTCAAAGTTAAAGTTAAAGTTATGTTAAAGTTAAAGTTAAAGTTAAATTTAAAGTTAAAGTTAAAGTTAAAGTTAATGTTAAAGTTAAATTTAAAGTTAAAGCTAAAGTTAAAGTTAAAGTTAAAGTTAAAGTTAAAGTTAAAGTTGAAGTTAAAGTTAAAGTTAAAGTTAAAGTTAAAGTTAAAGTTAAAGTTAAAGTTGAAGTTAAAGGTGAAGTTAAAGTTAAAGTTAAAGTTAAAGTTAAAGTTAAAGTTAAAGTTGAAGTTAAAGTTAAAGTTAAAGTTAAAATTAAAGTTAAAGTTAAAGTTAAAGCTAAAGTTAAAGTTAAAGTTAAAGTTAAAGTTAAATTTAAAGTTAAAGTTAAAGTTAAAGTTGAAGTTAAAGTTAAAGTTAAAGTTAAAGTTAAAGTTAAAGTTAAAGTTAAATTTAAAGCTAAAGTTAAAGTTAAAGTTAATGTTAAAGTTAAAGTTAAAGTTAAAGCTAAAGTTAAAGTTAAAGTTAAAGTTAAAGTTAAAGTTAAAGTTAAAGTTAAAGTTAAAGTTAAAGTTAAAGTTAAAGTTAAAGTTAAAGTTAAAGTTAATGTTAAAGTTAAAGTTAAAGTTAAAGTTAAAGTTAAAGTTAAAGGTAAAGTTAAAGTTAAAGTTAAAGTTGAAGTTAAAGTTAAAGTTAAAGTTAAAATTAAAGTTAAAGTTAAAGTTAAAGTTAAAGTTAAAGCTAAAGTTAAAGTTAAAGTTAAAGTTAAAGTTAAAGTTAAAGTTAAAGTTAAAGTTAAAGTTAAAGTTAAAGTTAAAGTTGAAGTTAAAGTTAAAGTTAAAGTTAAAATTAAAGTTAAAGTTAAAGTTAAAGTTAAAGTTAATGTTAAAGTTAAAGTTAAAGTTAAAGCTAAAGTTAAAGTTAAAGTTAATGTTAAAGTTAAAGTTAAAGTTAAAGTTAAAGTTAAAGTTAAAGTTAAAGTTAAAGTTAAAGTTAAAGTTAAAGTTAAAGTTAAAGTTAAAGTTGAAGTTAAAGTTAAAGTTAAAGTTAAAGTTAAAATTAAAGTTAAAGTTAAAGTTAATGTTAAAGTTAAAGTTAAAGCTAAAGTTAAAGATAAAGTTAAAGTTAAAGTTAAAGTTAAAGTTAAAGTTGAAGTTGAAGTTAAAGTTAAAGTTAAAGTTAAATTTAAAGTTAAAGTTGAAGTTAAAGGTGAAGTTAAAGTTAAAGTTAAAGTTAAAGTTAAAGTTAAAGTTGAAGTTAAAGTTAAAGTTAAAGTTAAAGTTAAAATTAAAGTTAAAGTTAAAGTTAAAGTTAAAGTTGAAG